>NW_019101340.1:0-8317 GCF_001856785.1 Myzus persicae
TATATTTATATATTCCATATCTATATTTTTTCTTTTGTGCCGGGCTAGCGCAACGTTGCGCCAGCCCGGCTCATCAAAATTTGGATTTAACCGTTAAACCAATATCATGCAAATTCTAATTTTAGTCGTGCAAATTCATGCTAATTGCATGCTAAATATTGGTGAAAAAATTTTCCAAAATTTTGAAATGGGCCGGGCCGGCGCAACACACGTGCCCAAGTTGAAGCAATTGTGTAAAAAACATCTAGGTATCTATGATTTTATTATACAACTACATAGGCCCCATAAAATGATTCTCACCAGGGTTCCACAAAACCTAATTGCAGCACTGCATTCAAGTCGCAACTATAAAGATCTTACTGATGGGTCAGTGCGATTTTAGGAATAACCGAAGTTATATTATATAATACAGACATTATTTTTATTTTTTGAATATTCTTGGAGCCAAACATGCATATATTGTTTACATTGTGGGCTTAATGACATTGTTAAAATTAATAAAAAGAAAATATATTTTACCTTAAAATGTATTACTATTATTCGTATAAGACAATCAGAAAATCAATAAAATTGAAAATTATGTAAATAAAACAATAACTTAACAAACTATCTACTGGCTCTAAATAAAATCTTAACAAATAGGTAACTATACATGTTTAAAATGAAGGTAAATTGAAAATAAAACAAATAAGATAAGTATAAAGTACTAAAACATTAACTATATGTAATTATGGTCAAAATTGGTGTGAATATTTTCAATATCCTCACTGGCATGCAAGAACCCTTGCACAATATTAATCTTTTCATTTGATGTAGGAAGAGATGTTTAATGTAGTTAATGGGCGGTTTTTCTTTGTTGAATAAAATCGTACTTGTTTCGTTATTTTCTTGATTACAGATTTCAGTGTTTTGTAGAATCAATATCTTCTAACATTTGATCAAACTTTCTGGACCAGGAACATAATTTTTCATCAGTAAATTCTGTATCCACAAGAGTTCCTTTGAATAAGTAACCGAGGAAGGCTTCTGCTTTTAGTTTGATTGTAGAAAGTATATTATTTGAAGGTGAATGATTAGCAGGTGCAATATAGGGCTCCAACATAGCAATGTTGTCCAAATTAACTTCTCGATTTATTTCAAATGCATTATTGCATATAACAATATCTGGCTTCATCCTTGTTTGTACGCAGAAATGTATATGTTTACAAATATTACATGGAATACAAGTACAGAAACATGTGTCACTATCAGAGCAAGCTTTATTCTCATCTAAGATTTTAACTACCTCATAGGTAATTTTTGAGTTTGTAAAAGATGTGACAAACCATATACTATCAGATACTTGAGTTAATGTATTCACTTCTCCCTCCATTGCATTTCGATGACTTAGTAAAACTGCTTCCATCATTTTAGAAGGCTTACTTTTGCATAATTTTCTCGCCCGTTGGAAATAATGGTCACGAATTAATCTTAATAGGTCATCAATACATGTATTAAGATGTTTATTTTTCTGACCTTCTAAATAATAATATTTGGAAACTTTATGAAAACTTTCTAAATACATATTTGTATTTATGAAGCTAGCTTTTCTATAGCAATATGCCCATTCACCAACGCGTTTCAAATAAAAGTTGTCGAAATATGAAGCAAACTCTTTAGTATCGTCATCACCATAAACATCTACTAAAAAACCACCCATAAGCTTAACAAACCGGTCAACATTTGTCTCTTGTAATAAAACTCTTAGTCCTTTATATACCAAGGCTCTCTTCTCTTGTATTTTAATTTTCTGCTGTAGGTTTGTTCTCCAAGCTCTATCCACATGCCATGTACATAGTAGCCTCATATCAGCAGGTTTCATAACAATTATCCAAGCATTATAAAACGAGTCATCAATATCTGACTTAAAAACTTTTGGCTGAAGAAGAATACTTCGATCACGAAGTTTTTCAAAAAACGTAATTCAAGTAGCAGTATCTTTTTTATTCGATATACAAAAAGCTGCTGGAATTCCATTCCCAAACTCGTCAACTACAAGAGTAGTTAAATGAAAATCATATAAATTTGTTCCATGTGTTGAATCTATACATGCAATATCACTACCAATCTTTTCCAACATACTTAATTGAAAATCATTTGCAATAACCAACATGACATTACTATCTTCTTGCACTTTATTTGTTGAATATTCAAATTTATCTTGGCCTTGTTCTTTGTAATATAGGACAGGATTCTTCCTCAAACCTTGGACTTTCTCAACCCATAACTTCACACTTATGAAATCATTTGTATGTTGACGGCCTTTGTGTAACCGGAAATTACGCCGTATATTCCAAATGTCTCGTTTTTCTAAACACACCAATGCATTGTCTTCATATATATCATTAATAGAATCTCGAATTTGATCAAGAATCGTATCAAAAGGGACACCTTCCTTGACTTTTCCTGTAATATTAAAATTACATATTATAGTGTAAAATACTAAGATGATATATATTTTTATTTTTTATTTTATTTTTATTTTATTCTTCAAGAAGATAATGGGCCCCACTGAACATGTTCGTGTGGGGCCCATGAGTTCAACATTTGAAATATAAATACATTAAATAGTTCTTATAAATTAAATACTTACAATTTGTAATACTTATACATTTCTCATATACCTAACTACAATATTAATAATATAAATTATAAGTAATATATATTTTTTCTCTTTGTTTACATAATATAGTATTATGTAAAACATTGTATAGTTAAATAATACAATATAATATGGTAATATAAAACTAAAATTAACAATAATTACTTAAGTCGTACAACTAATATGATAAATAATGCAGTAATCCTATACTTGTGTTATATATATGTAAATGTGACACCAATTCAAGAGACTCTGAGTATCTACAAGACTGCCTAGTTTGTAAGTACATACATAATTGTTTATTTAATAATAAATAATATCTGATAATTAACAACTGGAGTTAGTTATTTATGATCTTAGTATTTATATATGCTCTTGCTAAGGTCATTATTATAATAAATATTATATTATTAATATTGCATATTTTACCGCATATTATGATGTTTTTTAATGCATATGTATTATATGCAAATTATAAGTACAACATCTAATTCAATATTTAATAATCAAATTTTTTTACATTTATAAGTGTTTTGGTAACTATAAAATGTTCTCATTTTTGTTGTTTTAAATACTTCAGTAGAAAAAATACACTATGAATTTTAAAATAAACAGTAATTATTTTAACTAACTGTCAATAAATAAATTATATGTATTAAAGGGTGAGTGTATAAAACAAAAGTTATCAATTTTTAAAAATAGGTTAACTGCTAAAATTGTATGGAATAGTCCAAAAGGTCATCTAAAATAATTTATATATTTAATATATTTTGACAAATAATAATGATTACTGTTATTGTGGACAATGATTGTTTGTTGGAACATAGGTTCTATTTAATTGTATTAAAGTTTATTAATAATAATTAATAATACCTACCTATCTACCTACAGATAATATTTAGGTATGTGAAATTCAAGAAAGGAACTTTGATATACTCCAATATGAATTTAAAAAAGCTCACCTGCGATAGAAGCTCGTTCTTCCTTGGTTACAGTAAGGCGGCCAATGTTACAACCATGGCCACAATGGGTACTTGTATATTCAACAATAAAGGAACCATCAGGGTGTTCAGATATAATCATCTGTGTAGTACACGTTCAGTTAATTTTAATTGAGCCCTAGCTTTTCATTTTCCTTATAGATTTTAAGTTTTTTTTGAAATAACCATCACGGTGGCAATTCAGATAACTTTTTTTTATACCAGTAACAACTTTATTGTGACCACAAGTAGAAACAAATTTACACTTGGAACTTCGTTCAACTACTAGTTGCCATTTCTTAAATTCTATAAAATTTCAAACACAAATTTTTCCTTAAGTATTATTATTGATTATTGTACCAATTATTTATAAGTAAAATACTTATTTTTCATTCCTGTCTTTGAAGAAAATGTCTTAATATCTTTTTGTAAAACAACATTATGTACCTTCACACAATGTTCTTGTAGTAATTTGCGAGTGACAAATTGTTTGGTTGTACCATTAGAAATGCAATAGAAACACACAATCTTGCAACGCTCATTGGGGGTTGATGTATGAACTAATAAATGACGTTTAAGGTTCTGTTTTCTGGAAAAAGTCTGATCGCAACAGTCACAAATAAATGAATGACTTGTTGGTGGTTTGGACTTACGAGACTCCGAATGAATTTGGGCTATGTGACGATCTAAATTACTATTTCTTGAAAATGTTTTATCACAAATCGAACAAACAATCGCCATACTAAATATAATAGGTAGTTAAAGAAAAATATATAAATTGTATGTAAACGGTATATTATATAATTTCTAAACTAATAAAATAAAACATAATTCACAAGGAAGGTTATTTTACATTATTTTACAGATTGATCAAATGGGTACCTAATAATTTTACTACCCATATATTTCTGTATTGTATTTATTTTTAGATTTTATTTTATATTTAATGATAACAAGGAATTATCGTTATCAGTATATCACCAACAAACGATCAATAACTATCAATAATAATAGCCGTGATAACTGCTCCGAAAAACTAGCTCACGTTGCTGTCGCGTCCTCTCGTAAATACAGTAGTGATAGGAGATGGTGATTATGCTCGCCGCCGCCGGCAGGGAAACGGAGCGTTTTCATTGGTTCTCTATTAAGTAGATACGAAATTAGTACACTGGGTGCGCCCTCGGGTTCACGTTTTATAGTATAAGGACTAGATTTCGGCGTTTGTCATCCCGCCTGCGGCGGAAAGACTGTGTGGGCGGTGGTGCATCTTGAGTACTTAATCAAAAGACCGCGACGGCGATGCTATGTTTTTTGATCCGGGAACGCGGGGTCGTCGGGTATTGTGTTTTGTCGTGTTGGCAGCACTGGTTAAGCGGTAATTTTTGAAATTGGAAGAGTGTCTAGTCGTAAGTCGAAAATTCGGATTCCGAGTTTGAGTGTCTAGCTATCAGTCATCTCGGGTGAAAGTCGATTCCCGAACGGACAATCCACCTACAGCAAAAAGTGCGGGAACGTTTGAATGTCGAGTTGGAGGCTCTAGGAATTAGCGGTTAAACTGGTTCGATACATGTGGACCATCCAGTCTTGTTTTGGAAACGTGAAACCAAAAGCTTGAGTCGGAGCACCGTATTCGTGTGTCTAGCAAGTCAGTCACGTCAAGGTGAAAATCGATTAAAATAAAATTCTGACATAGCATAGCATAGCATAGCATAACATAACATAACATAACATAACATCGCATAGCCGACGATATGGGCCTGCCTGCATTGGTCTTTCGATGTAACTCGCTCCGTCAGTAATGAAGACCTCTGTGCTATTCGCTGATGGTGAATACCGATATCTGGAGTTGATAGTTTAGACGGTCCAGTCTTGTGCGTTTATGAAAGTCAAAAATCGTAAATATCAAAGATTTATTTCAATATCTAGCAAGTCAGTAATGTCCAGTGGAAATAGATTCACGTTTAACTTAGTCATCTAGGTAGGCAATCCTACTATGACGGATAACGGACAAAGTGGGACGCGGCATATCAGGTATGCGGACACAGTGGTGGGCAGCTATATGTGAGAATTGTCTTTGCAGAAACCTATTAAAGTACCCGGTGGGATCAAACTCGCTTCCTGCGCTGGTTCTTGCAATTCAAATTCAAAACAACCCAGGATTCATAATGTAAAACCTTCTAGGCTAGGTCTCGAATTAACTATAGATATTAATTCTGGTTTCACATTTTGTGAGTTAACTGACTACTACACTACATCAATATACTATTGTATTATGAGTTAACAACATTGACCTACTCACCTTATTTGGCCTTATATACATTAACATATAATTGGAGGATTACTATGGTATTGGTAGTATAGTAACAGTGGCTGTAAA
Organism: Myzus persicae; assembly: GCF_001856785.1. NCBI lineage: Eukaryota > Metazoa > Arthropoda > Insecta > Hemiptera > Aphididae > Myzus > Myzus persicae. The sequence goes on from NW_019101340.1 coordinate 5,999, forward strand.
TACAGGCTGATTCGATCGACATGGACAAACGTTTAACTTCAATTCAATACTACAATTATATATCCAACTACCAACATGAACAACCAATGGTAACACCGAGTAGCTATTCCATAGGATATCACCTTGTGACTCGCGAGTACAGAATCAAAAACTCAAAGTAATATCATGTAATTTATTGAATTAAAGAAAAGAAACATGTATAAATGCATGATATACATAGTATATCTATGTAAAATGAAATGTACGCTGCCTTTTAAGATATATTTTATTAACAAATAAAAGATTATTACTACCCCGGATAGCAATTTTGCAATGTCATTATTAAATGGATATTCAATGCCCATTGATTAATTAATAATGCATATTTAAGATTTAATGGACATTATATCATTATTTAAATTTTAAGTTGAAAATGTATAAGTTCTATTAATATTGTCTTCATATTGATTATTAAATGTTTGATTATAACTATGGGTTCAATATTAATACATTGTTGAATATGTAATATGAATTCAATGTTCTTTATACAATATTGCGAATGCATTGATTTTCATTGACATTTAAATATTACATTTTTAATTACTATTTAATAGTATTATAACGTTGGAAATACAATAATAACCCAATGTTGTTAAAGCAATATTATATTCATATTTTTACTGATTATAAATTAAACATTCAATTTTTTATGGCTGTTCAATAACATTATGATGTTGGAAATACAATTACTATCCAACATTGCTAAAGCAATACTGTATTCATATTTTAACTGATAGAAAATCAAACATTTAATTTCCAATTTTTGTTTCACGGTCTTAAATATATTGTTTAGTTTTGTTTATAATATAAGAAATTCCATATTATTATAAATTATAATAATCTTGTTTGAATTACCAATTAATCATCAGTGATAAGCAACAATATCATCACTGTGGTAACAATGGTAACATAAACTATAAATGTGCGTTAGACAACCACTGTTAAGTATGAATTTTAAAATTCCAACTGGCAACTATATACACTTTTTATATTACCTATAGAACATAATATTGGTACCCCATACCCAGTATCGGCCTGGCCATGACTGCTAGGGCCTAGGGTGCGATTGCGGCCGGGGCCCAAGCTTTTTTGTGTCGAGGGGCTCCTATTCCCCAGATTTATAAAATACCAATCAAAATAGCTATTATGAAAAGTTATTTCCATTAAATTTTCGTTATTTGGAATAATTCTAACAAAATTACGTAACGCGCATTACAAAGTTACGCCGTTAGAGTAACGCGTTACTTTTGGTACGTTACTACCCAACATTAATACCTATACAGATACAGAATTGGTAGTAGGTATAGACGTATACTATATAGTATACCTGGCGGTATACTAGTATGGTAAATGGTAATAGTATAATATACAAATATGCAAATAACCTCAAATATGTAAAAACATGTAGTATCAACCATAGCTCATAACATTCAGATAGTCCTGAAACATATTTCTATAGAAGAATCATTCAATTAATTACCATAGTCCATCACTCAAGATAAATATGTATATTGTATACCTACATACATTGGCTACACATGTCACATACAAATCCGCACCCTAATTATTAATAATTAATAAGTATACTAGCTACTACACGCGTCACGCACTACACACGCAATATCAGCAGCTACCTTTAGCTTCTATTGGTTAGGAACCGTATAATGCCCTTAAAATGGGTACGTTTTAAAAAATATTTTTTTTGCGTTAAAATATTTGGTTAGTTATATTCCACGATAATCTCCTAATTACAAATTTCAATACAAATTACAAATTTTTTATTTTGCATATTTTTAGGATTACGTTTGCGTGAAATTCATTGTGCGAATGTTTGAGTCAAATATTAGGGCACTGTAGTACTGTACTATATAACATTGCGAACGTATAGACTTTTATTTTTAAATAAAGTTTGGTTTGCTTATGTTTAAAAAATTAGAATGGAATATGGATCGGGCTTGTAAATTATTTAAATGAAATTGTATGATTTCGATTTAAATTATTAATCAATAATTATTTAGATTTACATTATTTTTTATTTAATATGTAAAAACACACAAACACTATACAATAATCCATCGCCCATCGTAATCGTAAATTGTAGAACACGCGCCCAATAATAAAAGTATAAATAGTATTATCCTTTGTCGGTACAATAACGTTATTTTAAGAAACACCACTGCAGGCCGCGGGTTATCCCAGCAGATGCAGCGTATGTTATTATAATATTATATAATATTGTTATCGTCGTGTGATGTCGCGTCGATCGATTAACGGAGTGGC
>NW_019101340.1:8614-11140 GCF_001856785.1 Myzus persicae
TACCTATAGATTATTATTAGGTATTTCATTTTAAATTTGCATGCCTAAATATATTATAAAAGTTAGTTGGAAGATGTCAGCACTCGGCGCACTACCTACACATTTTTTTTTTCTTCCTGACCCACACGCAACAGAAAATTCGAGTTAAGCCGTGTGTATAGACTATAGAACCAATCCTGTGTTGTTTGCTGTAGTATTAGATGAGTGAATTGACCTGTTATTAAATTTAAAGCACCCAAATTAAATAGCCCTAACCTTGAAAAACTTAAGTCGGGGACTTATAACTATGTTTGTTTTGAGAACCCCGATCACCCCCCTGGATCCACCACTGTAGATGTGTAGTAGGTATATAAATAATAAACATCAAAAGTAGTAGTACCTATTATATCCTCGCTGTTATCTAATTTATCGAGACTGGCTTATAATCCCTTAGCTAGGTACTGCTAATAAAAGGTATGTAAAATGGTGTACTTATAATATTATTTGGTTTTATAGATGCCTAATACCATATTATATAAAGGAGTAAATTAGTCTTTGGAGAAAGTATTTGTCAGTATTTGAAGAAACATCAACGAGAAAACCAAGTATACATTAATGAGCCATTGAAGTGTTACATTAATACATCATTGTGAAGGCTGGTAATATTCTAATATAAATATATAATACATTTAATATTTATGATTATTGTTTTTATTACATCTTCATTGTGCGTACATTATACCTGATATTATAATGTCAAACCCTGAGTAGGTTTATAATTGTGATATAGAGTTATATATTATTGCATATTGTATAAATATTTATACAAGTATACCAATTTTATTTTGTAAAACTATAATTTAAAAAATATTTTAGATAATTATTATTATAAATTTGATCATTTTGATGTTATATATTTATCAAATTCAAGAATAGGATTATGGGGAAGTTTTAATATTTTGTGCTGTTTTTTCACCATATTACCTATCTCTAATATTTGTGTTGATAATATTAATATTGAAATTTAATTTATTTTTAAAACAATAGGTAGCATTTATATTTCAGAATTTAAATAATCATAATTTGTCCATAAAAATGCCAAAAATTAACAAAGGGTCTAGTAAAAAGTTTTTAAATATTTCTTCACGTACTCGTAGAAGAATTATTCAGTTACAGAACCAGGATACTCATTTTGCAAGGCAAAATTCAAATCAACCATTTAACTATAACCGTTTAACTAGTTCATCTCGTTCTTCAAATAAATTACCTGTATCACATAGTATAATGAATAGCCCAGATGTTAATAATATAATTAGTAATAATTCATATTCTGAAACAGTTGTTTTAGAAGATTTAACAACAGATTCATTAAATATTTTACCCACGATATATGCAGAAAGTATTGAAAATAATTATACAAACTTGAACAATATTGAAACTATTAAAATTGAGCTTAAAAATTGGGCTGTCAGTTGTAGAATTGCTCAGTGTCATTTGAACGCATTGTTAATTATTCTAAGAAAGTTTAAAGGTTTTGAAAAGCTTCCAAAAGATTCTAGAACTCTGCTCCAGACTACCATAATTAACATTGATCAAATAAGAGTTGTCAATCCAAATGGTAAATATTTTCATTTTGGATTAACTGATACACTTTTAAAATATTATTCGAGTGATAATATTCCAAAAAAAATAGAATTAGTTATCGGTATTGATGGACTTCCAATAGCTCGCAGTAGTAATAGCCAATTTTGGCCAATATTAGCTTATGTTAAACCTGATAATTATTTAGATAAAAAAATAATATTTCCTATTGGCTTATTTTGGGGAAAAAGTAAACCGACTGATAACAATGAATATCTGTATGATTTTGTTAATGAAGCAAAAACATTAATAACCGATGGACTAAACATCAAAAACGTAACAATTCCTGTAAGTATTATTGCATTTTGCTGTGATGCTCCTGCAAAGTCTTTTTTAACAAAAACTAAAAGTCATACAGGTCTATTTTCTTGTTCAAAATGTACTCAAGAAGGTGAATACTTGTGTAATCGTACATGCTTTCCTTACATTAAAGAAATGACACCATTAAGAACACACGATAGTTTTATTAATAGAAAACAAGACGAATATCATACTTCAAGTTTAAACACTGTTCTTATCGATTTGCCAAATTTCAATATCATTAATTCATTTCCATTAGATTACATGCATCTAACATGTTTAGGAGTTATGAGAAAACTTGTGTTTTTATGGATGCATGGTCCATTATCTGTTCGAATCCCTAGCTCCCAGGTGAAAAAAATTTCTTTGAATCTTCAATTTATTAAAAAATATATTCCAATTGAGTTCTGTAGGAAACCCAGAGGTTTGGAAGAAATAAATCGATGGAAGGCAACAGAGCTACGACAGTTGTTATTATATACAGGCCCTTTGGTTCTAAAGAATTGTGTATCTGAAAAAATCTATTCCCATTTTATGTGCCTTAATATTGCAATGGTAATATTAACAAGTCCTAGTTTGCATTTGTTTTTAGAATTTGCTAAAAAA